>NW_006800292.1:301654-327428 GCF_000485575.1 Poecilia formosa | reverse complement strand
CTATATTATCTGCGGTCGTTTTTATTTTCTTTTGAAATCTGGGATATAGCTTCATCTTTAAGAAGGAGTTTCACTCTCAGCATGTATTTGAACTTCTGTCTTTTATTTACTTCAGCGCAGCTCACAGTTTTTAACAAATTCCATAGCTTTCTGTGTACTTCTAAATCTGCTCCTACATTACACCTTTTCTGACCTGCTACTGCCTCTAGTGGCGTGGGGTGATAGCACAACTTATTTAATTACGTCACTAAATGAGAATACCACAAAGTCTTTATTGTATTATTAATTCTGGCATTACCTCTGGTTCAGCGCCCCTATGTGTTGCATACAGTGCATACCCACTTTTTGCGCCACTGATTATAATGCCTAAATATTTTGACACGCAATTGGATGGTCGTGGAACAGCAGCCAATCCAGAAGTGCCACTCATTCTCCTTGGCGGTGATTGAACGTATGCTGCTTTTCCTGCTGTCAAGGAGGATGCCTGTAAGTTTGACATTTGAAACCATCTTGATCTGAAGGTAACAACCACAGCCTTCCTTATCTCTGCACAGGGTACAGCCAATCAGCACCAAAAAAATAAATGTTGCTCCTGGATTGACCGCATTGTAAACGCCAGCCAATGGTGTGTCAACCAGCATTGAGCCAAAGTGTTAGGTTCACAATCTGTATTTATTTTTTAAGAAAAATATTTTAGACATGCTTTTGAGAGAAAAATCTGCAAATCTGCAATGTTCCACAGAAACATCCGCAAAGAGATCAACCACAAATACTGAAGTGTGCTGATCCTGTGCACATCATTCTGTTGGCCTTTTTCTTTTCGCATTACTCTGTTCTGGAGGTTATTGAGTGTTCTGAACAGAGCCTTGTCCAGATCCCAGTGGACTGTCTTTGCTAAAACTTGAAGTTGATTGTGTTTGAACATTACTGCCAAAACAGATATGAGAAATGTTCAAAAAGAAGGTTGCTCATACCTTGTTGGATCATTCCCTGGGAAAAAATCAAGGCTGCCAAACCAGTAGGGCCTAAATCCAGTAACAGTAAAACAATGTTGAATCGTTAATATTTGATATTTGTTTTCCAAAACATACCTCAAACTTGTTTTTATTTTGCCATAGTGGAAATGTGTGAGCAGGTTTAGAAGGAAAATCAATCAAACAGAACTTAAAATACAGCTGTATGGTCGGCTGTGCTGCAAACCTCCAAAAAATGTGTTTGTTCTTTATATCCAGGGACACCATTATCTCTTTCCTGGCCTTTATTACCTGGCCCCTCAATCTTCCCCTGCCTTCATTTTTTCTGTGAACCTTGACTCCGCCAGCCTTCTGAAATGCAGTCCTCCGTAAAATCCATCAAATAAAAAATTCATATTGATACTCTGGCTCTGTTTTTTTGCCACCTTTCTTTACTTCCACCATCAGCACTCCATGATGATGAATGACTGACTGTCACATATAAAAAGGCTGGAACACAGTAAAAGGTTGATTCTCTGTTTTTTTCCACACCTCTCTGCTCCTGCTTCTCTATTCCTTTAGATTTGATCAATTTTTCATAAGAAAGTTGTCGTTTTTTCAGAAATAAGGAGGTATTACAGTTTTAATACTTTATAAACCTATACACATCCAAGCTATTTAGCTTAACATCAACATTACTGAATTTGGACTTTTGGTTATTTTTATAGAAAGTTAATGTAAAACTTTTTTTAATTCTCATCTCAGTTTATACCTTTGTATAAACTTCCGAAGGCAATTAATAAAACAATAATGATGTTGAATAAAAACTATAAAAAATGATTGGTATCAAATTTAGGAGAATAATTCATAACTTGTAAAACAAAAACAAGATAAACTGGTTAGAAATTGGAATGAATTAACTACAATAATTTAAAGAAGTGGTAAAGTTTTGCAACCAGTTTATTTCACCACACCCTCTAAGGTTTGACTAGGCCACTATAAAAACTTTAATTTGTTCTTTTCAAACAGGCCGGTTAGAAAAACTATTTTCCTTTAATGAAGTGATCATGTAAAAACTGCATTTTGTAATTATTTATTTTCTGATGAATATGTTAAGGGGAAAATACTTTTTCATTGCAATTTATAATAATCTATCCACATAAATATCATTATAATATTATTTATTGTACTATCAGTCATTTGCTTTAAGTTTCTCAACAGGTTTTCTGCTCAAGTTGAAGGTTAGAAGCAGATGGTCTCTTTATTCAGCCTCAATAAGCCTGAATAAAGAGTGATTTCAAAACTAAATGAACTAAGATTTGAAACATACTTCTGCTGCGAAAAAAAAAAAAAAAAAACTTTCAACGTTGGGTTACTAAACGTCGAGTGTCAAATTCTTTGAATCTAGTTCAACATTTTTAAAACAATGACTTTGAAAAGAGTTTTGTAATACTGTAGATAACGTTTTTCCTTTTAGCCGTGTATTTTTCTTCAAACCCCATTCATCTTATGCAGCCTTCAACAAACCTTATACAAAATATATTCCAACACAAATGGGACAAACATTTTCAACCAGTAATGAACTGTAAAAATAGTAGGAGAGAAATAAAAAGCCAAGGTTTTTAGTGCAACCTTTCTTAAAGTTGAGATTCTTTTTTTGTAAACTCGTGATTGTGTTCATACACCATGTAGGTGTAATTGAAGGCTGTAACCCCTCAGTACTTTATCATTATAGCCACTGAATGGATCTTATTAATGAAGCAAAATATCTGTTATATTAATGATATCCAATGATTTATGAAAGACTAAAGTGTTACAATGTGTTTGATGCAACATTATGAATAAAAAGCTTCCAAGAAACTTCAAGTTTCATGGTTCTGTCTTCATTCAAACACAGTTTTTGAAGGAATTAAATGGATATTTTACACCCACAGTGCATTAGTTCATGTTCCACTGCTGCTTTATGCTATGCTGTAAAATAATTTTCTTAAATCTTATAGATGTAATATATATATATATATATATAGTTATGGTGCCTAAATAAATACTTACTAACAGGTAAGCTCAGAGGTATTTTGGCTTCACCAGAGGTCATGATTTCTTTACTTTCATTAGTCAAGTGGTCAAGTGATGCATCTTATTTAACATTACATGTATTCATTAGTGTGATTTAAGCATTTTAATCATTGGAACAAAGCCACTCAGTAACAGTGAAATGTAACAGCCTTTCTGCCACCAACGGTCATTAATTATTCATCGTAACAACGGAGGCAGCGTTGCTCTGTGTGTGTCTGTCAGAGATTAAAAGGGAGTCACAGCACAACTACCAAACATTATTTTAGTGAAATGAATAAAAGACGACATGGTGAGATGGGTGTTCATATCTACATTATTGATTAACAAAAACCAAACATGACAACACACACCCAGTCTTGGAAAAACATTATATTCCAAGACACTTTCATTGTATTCAGTCATGTGAAAAAAATATGACGCCACTAAAAAGTATTCGGTTCTTATTCTAGAAATCTCCACATATCGATATCAAATCTTGGATATGATTGTTAGTGGGGATAATTTTTCTTCACATTGGTAGCGTGGGGTTATAAACTATTCACAAAGAATTGGATTTTTGTTAAAAAAAAAAATTGGACTCGATCATCAAAACCTGGTGTGTATATGTAGCAACGGTTCCCTCTTTTCACTTCACCATGGAAGTTATACATGTACTGTCTCTTCTTACTGTAAAGGCCTGCATTTTACAGGAACACGAACCTGCTAGATATCCTTTGATTTTTGAACATGTAAGGTATGTTGGCCGTTATTTTTAAGTGCTTCCATTTGTAGTCTGTTTTCTGTGGAATGACTGGCTCATAGGTTCAAATCTATTATAAATCACAGTCTCATTGGGTATCCTCCAAATTAAAATACCAGGTATCCATTGGAAGAAAGACTGCAGACACAAAGAGTCTTAAAAAGAGCTGTCCTCTCTGCAAAGCAGATCCTATCCTATGTATTTTTAGAGCCATCTCTTACTATTTGTGCTGAAAGGTCAGACGAATAAGTTAAATGCAAAGACAAGAAAGAATCAGGGTGGTGAACATCCTGTAAAATGCCGTTATGGGACAAGAAAGTCAGAAATAAATGGATGTGTTGGTAAATGGGAGGAATGATTTTGATGAGACAGCATTCTTTCCAAATAGTACATCTGGCGAGATTAGACTATAAATGTTTTCCCATCAGACAACCACTTAGCTTCAGATGTGGGCATTTCCTTTGTTTAAAAAAGTAGATGATACATTTTTAGAGTTCAGATAAATCTCTTAATTATAAGAGAAATACAGAAGAAAATGAGGACATGAGCATTCCTTCATGGCACTTTAAAGTTTGTGTTTGCATATTACCAAAATACAAAATACTGACTTCCACCCCTTTTTCTACACTTTGTCTCCATGCAATCATATTTTTTAGTATGTTTTATTAGGACTTGCATGGTAGTTCACCATTTTTGACGTTTTTACCTTTTTACCCTAAAACAGCTTAGATCAAATTCATTTGCTAGAATGTCCCAGTCAAAGTCTAGACCTAAATCTAATTGAGAATCTGTGACAAAACTGTGCATCCATTCTGACTGATTGACATTCTGAAATAGGTACTTTGCAGTAAAGAGTGGGCAAACACTTCAATCTCTAGAAACCTGATTGTGACCCTAAAAGAAGTTCTGCTGTAGTTTCACTGAGTATCGACCCAAAGATGCTCAATACAAATTCCTGCCACAGTTTTCAGATTTTTATTCGGAAACTGTATCCTTGACTGACTCATCCTGATCCTCTTTACTCAGTGGATTATTGTACCAAATACAGTGATCCTCAAGATATTTTCTTTTTCTTCACTTTAATTGTCATTGAGTTGATTTCCTTGGAGTTGACTCTGAAAGTACCTGTTTTACATTAATTTCTGATTTATATTAGTACAGTTATTCTCTATTACACCTTTTTAGTTTGAAAACGTTCCAATGTAATTCTCTCAGAAACCTTCCACTACTTGCCTTCGTAGAGAGGTTGTTTGCTACAGTACGAACTGCTTGGCCTGCCAAGGGCAAACCTTTCCATCTCCCTCCCTTCTAAAGGAGATAATGATTCTCTTTTTCTTGGAATAGGATTGCATTTTCTCTCTCTCTTGTCCTCCATCCCTCTCTCACCTTTACCTTTACATCCACCCAGCCCACCTGCACCCTCCCCCCCAGCCGTCCACTGCTGGCACTCCCTCCGCACCAACTATGCTCTATCGCTCCGTCGCAGCGCAAGGCGAGGGATGAGAGACAAATCAAAAACGCCTTATTTCCCCCTCAGCCCCTCTCACCATGCCAGATTGAATTTGAGGCTTTTCATCTTCTTTCTCATCTTTCTCCCTCCCTGCCTCCCTTGGCGTCCACTCAGAATTACCTGCAACCACAACAGCTTGATGACGTTATATCGCTTATTCATGCAGAGGGAGACAGTCGGCAGGTCTTTGCTTTGATTGTTTCGACTCACTTAAAGTCCTCCGCTTCTGTCATTTAGGTCCAGAAATGGTCAGTTTCAACATGTGTCCGGGATCCTGTCTCGGTTTACCATTTCTTTTAGAAATCCACATGTATCCAAATGTCTGGATTAGCTTCGTTAGCTTCATGCACAATGATAAAAACCATAAGTAAAAATGTCTTTTTAAACTCTTTTTAACTCCTCCTTGCATTTCTAAGACATTTCTCTTGACTTCTTGTCAAATACGCCATACAAAAACCAGGAATTAAGTTTGTATCATAGAAAAATGTATAAATGTGCAAGTGGTATAATTGAGATTTGATCACCAGATAAGCCTCATGGCACTGAGGTTTTTCTCTTTCTTTGTTTTTTTTTGGTAACAACTGATACAAAATTGATTCAACTACAACTCGTACATCTCTCCAATAATCAAGCTAATCTCACGTTAGCTACTGTTTCCAATAGCAGTAGCCTGCTATTGGAAACACTGGGTGTGTAGGGCTTCCCCTGACACTGTTTTAGCCAACTCCAGTCTTTAAGGGTTGGTGTCCTGCTGGAGATCGGCACCTGCAAGGATGAGTGTGTATAAATAATAGATGGATGGATGCAGAATATTGGGCCTTAAGGACTGACATTTTTCACCACTGGTTTAATACCACACAATGATATAAATATCTTTAGGGCTCCTATGCTGGGCAGTTGCACAGTACGACCTTTTCTGCTTATGCAAACGTGCAATGTCTCCTCCATCTGCAGTGGGAAAAATAAGTGTTTGATACACCAGCAATTTGTCAAATCTTCCTACTTACAAAGAATGGAGAGTAATGTCATGGGTAAACCTCAGATGTGGGGGAATATTACAAATTAAAATAAAAACTTAATTTGCATTTTATTGAACAAAATAAGTGTTTGAATAGAGCTTTTTTCTATAAGTACGGGAGTCAAACATTTCCTGTACTTCTTGACCAGGTTTGCAGACAGGGCAGCAGAAATGTTTATCTACTTCAAACCTTTAAGACTGCGCTCTGAGCTCTCTTTCGGTCATAGACCAGGTCCTGCCTTTGAGCTCTGGGCTTATTCCTCACCTTTATCATGATCTTTGATTCTCCACTAGATCAGATGTTGCATGAAGTTTCAATCTGAGGGAAATCTACAGTCATTTTGACTGTCTTCAGTTTTCTGAAACAATAGTTGTCTTCTCACTAGACTGTTTACTAATGGTCCTTTAGCCAATTCCAGCCATATGCAGGTCTATAGTTTTTTCCTTTGGATTGACCAATGCTGGAAATGTTGTTTCACACAATATAGTTCCAATAAATTATTTAAAAATCATTCAATTTGATTTTCTGGATTTATCTGCATTATATTTCTAAAGACATCCTTGGTTTTTTGATAACCAGTTCATGCACTGTTGTTTGTACATTCCTGCAAGTTTATGAGACAAAGCTTAACTTTTCAAGGCTCAGGTACACCTGTCTAGAGAGAATGCAGATGCCGAGAACGTTCCTTTCAACTTGAAGTGCAAAAGATTTACTACAGTTCTTATTACTAACATTGAATGTTGGTGCACATTTATTTAATAATTGGAAGCAGAAGAAGAACTCATGAAGGAACTGAATTCCTAATACGACTCTACAGAGCTTGTGTTACATTGATGTTTTGAAGTTTGTGTAACATTTTGTAATACGGATATGTGTGTTCATATCCAGCTATCAAACAAATATACATTCAGACATAGTCCCTTTAAAAAAAGAATCATACATGTTTTCCATCTTAAATTCTCCTTTTCCAAATCTCTTTACCCTTGAGGAGTTTGTAGTCATTTAATCCCCAATTGAAATTTCAAGGCGCCCGTCCTACACAGCTCTTTGTGAGACTTAAGCCTCTGATTGCGGCTGATTTCAGAATCAGTTTTAGACTTTTATAACCAAGACGGTCTAATGTGAAAATCAAAACTGACAGACACATTTGCATTGGCTGCTGATTAGACCACACAGCCTACACTGGGCAGTAGGAGGAATGAGAATAAAAGTGCATGCTAAAATCAGTCATGTTTTACATTTAGTTTTGCGTTCCTATAAGAGCTCTAATTTGTTTACTCGTTATATACCAGCACCAATAATTAAAAGTCTGGAAATAGAAAATTGCGCCGCATCGTGTGCGGTGGAAGGCGAGCGTAGGTTTGGTTCTGGGTCGCTGAATGAGCGCGCCGAAGCGCGGCGCACCTGGCTGCTGCTACCAGAGAAAAATGACTCCCATCTCCCACCCTTCCTCCCTTCACCCCACCTTTTCATTTTCAATTATGGGTTGGAATATGAATCGTTAATAGGGTGATAATTGTGCTAGCATATTTGCTGTCACCCACCATTAGCTCAGATTAATTAGCCCATTTACTTTAGTTTAAGAAAGTGTCTGGCTGAGGAATGGGAGCAATGATGGAAGGCGAATAAGAGAGAGAATGGATTCACCACAATCTGTTCCATATCACTTGTGCCATCTTTTTTCTGCCTTCACTCGCTCTCTTTATGATGTTCAATTTGTTTTTTTCTCTCTTTGCAACTTTTACTTTCTTTTTCTGATATACCTGAGATTGTGCTCATCTTCCCTGGCTTAGCAACATTTTTTGTTTTGTTCTCTGATGCTTTTGTGATACTTTTGGAGTGAATACAATCCAAGTTGAGCAGTTATTTTTGGCGACATGAGCCAGTGGTATCACCTATGCAACTGATTTTGGTTTTTGAAATGTATATTCTTAGTAGACGTAACCAAAATTGCATTAACTTGAAGATTTACAAGTGAATCAGTGTGTCTGTGAGTACACTGGATAAACTGATGAAGGAATGATGGATGAAGGAAAGAACTAAGGAACAGATGAACAGATAAAGGATGGAAAGAGTGAACAATCAAATGAACAGTGGAAAAGAGATGAGGAAAGAAGCAAATGGATGAACAGACAAAAATATGGATGAGTGGATGCACAAAGGAAGTAAAAAAAGCATAGAGCACCTTTTCGTCTATGTTGCTTGCAACATTTACTTCTTCGTTGTCCTGATTCCGATTTTATGTTGTCCAAACATGTCATATCTGCTCAAGTCTACCAAAATGTCTAAATGGAATGGCATTCGAAACTTTTTATTTTATTTTATGTAGACTCTTGAGAAGGCACCCAGTTGTACATGTAGAACCAACTTTTGACAAATCCCTGCCAATTATTTTTTTTTTTTTTGGAGTTCAAAAAAAGTGATACAGTCCAAAGGTTTGCTGGTCATTGTCAGTTGGAGCGAATATTTCCAATTACAGGAAATCATTTGATTCGATGTTGGTTTGAAAGTGTTGCCTAATGGATCTCTAATCTCTCCCTCCACCTTGGGCTAAGTCACATGTGTGCAGCAGTGGAGTGACTTGGCCATGTCAGGAGCTGCATATCTCTCTGCAGGCAGTGGGAAATGAGGTCTAATCGCAGGGATATTAAAGTCACAATAGACTGCTCCTGCTATTAAGGCCTGTCAGCCCTGGGCCCCTCTCTCACCTTGATATCTCTCCGTCTCTGAATATTTATATGCTTACATCAGGAGCTCCTTACACAGTGCAATGTGTGCATGTTTCTTTGTGTGAGTGTGTGTGTGTGTGTGAGTGTGTGTGTGTGTGTGCGCTGCTATGTCAAGCGAGGAAATTCATCATTGCTGTAGCCACTCAAACTCTCTGAATATGTTTATGTGGTTGTGTGTTGCTCCGTCTGTGCTTACACGGTCTGCCTTCCTGTCCTCCGATCCTCAGGTGCAGCGGGGGCGAGGCTGCTCGCGGGTCAAAACAAACCTGACGCCATGGATGTGGATGAGGAAGAAAACATGAGTGAGTCCATCTTGATTTTTCTCATTTGTTCATCCATCTTTTTTTTGCCTTTACTTTCCTTCCTTCCTTTCTGTCTGCCTGCTTGTTTATCCTTCTCTTTTTATGTGTTGCGTAATCAGTGTGATCTTTTGTTGTCTACATACGACCTTTTAAAAAATACATTTGTAAGCATATGTCTAATAACCAAAATAATTGAAGAATAAAGTTTTAAAGTATATTTTTGAAAATGGAAAAAAACATGTGTTGGGAAATACTTGATTATTTAGATCTGAGTGAGAATATAGTTGTAACAATAAAGTATGTTTAAAGCTGAGGTTTTACATGATATAATGATCTATTTTTTGCCAGGTTCTAAAAGTATTTACATCTATCCTCAAGTGTCCAATAACCATCACCATGGTAACTTGAAGTATTTGAATGCTGTGTGATTCTTCACAACTACATTTGTTTTATTTCATTGAATAACTCTAACATCAGCAATTTCTCAATTATTATTATTATAGATCAACTAAATCAACTCATTGACTGCAAGGTGCCCCAGTTTGAGGCTGGAAAACAAGACCAAACAATCAACCCTCCACCACACCTGACAATAATTACCCTTTCACATTATTGTATACATGCATCAAGTCCCAATGGAATAATAAAATATGCTACCACAGCTAAATACTGTTTCAGCCTCAGTTAAATGCACCATGTTATGTATTTAACATTGTAGAATTTATACAGCTACTGATCTTCCAATAAATGTCCAGCAAAATTTTTAATGTGCAACACTGTGCAAAAGCTTTGTCTGCACTGTGAAAGATTGACTTCCCTCAGATGTTTGAAACTGAGGAGAGTTTCAAACATCTGAGTTCCTCATTGTGCATTCAAATATTGTTCCAAGATGGTAAGTTGATCCTTATATATGGGAATAAAAAAATAGTTACATCACTGGAAAAATAACTGACCTGTTCCAAAATCCTACCACTTTTTACCTTCAGTCCGATGGGAATTGTAATAATCGATTTTTCACACACAATTTATAGGATTAGATTTAACTAATTTTAGAACCTGGTCAGAAAAAAATTCCAAAGGCCGTGAATTGAAAGATGGATGTACTTTTTTCAAAATGACAGTTTATTTTATGCCCCGTCTTAAAGAATACACTCAAAGTGACCCATCCACACATAAATATGTCACATTAACTTTAACCAACTCTCAGAGATGAACTAATCTCCAAATCTTTGATACCTCAGATACTCCTCTGTCTTTTATTGAACTTTATACATTTTTGTTTGCAATGCCCACAACAAACACGTTTAAAGTCAGCTGCAGTCGCAACAACATCCGAGCTCGTGATAAAAATGAAAAAGTCTGATTGTAGTGTCATACTATCTGTCTTCACTTTGTAGAATGGTATGTTATGTTGTGAAATAAGCAGCTACAAAATTGTCTTTGTTGCCTTTCAAAGGCTCTGAAGCCTGGTTCTTACATTTTTACTGCCAGATATACATAAAAGATGTATCTGAAGATAAAACGCAGCCCTCGCTCACACAGTCCTGTTTCTTTAATACCAAGGGGACACCAGGGGAAGAAAAGAAAGAAAGTTTTAGCTTTCATGTGACAACCCGGGGAGCTCTTGAAGCTCTTTTATCTAATGAAATGAACCAAAACAAAACCCCAACAAGATAGACACACCTAAAATGAAGTCATGACTGTTTCACTCAGTTAATTTGGAAAGGATCTTTTAAATATTTCCTCTCCATTATAATTAATATTGTCTACAAATGCTGATTACACAAATTGCAGCATGACAGTGACAACAACTGCATGCCTGTTCCATAATTTAATGCATGGCTCTTGCTTGATGCATTTTTTTTCCCTCTTTATGTCGGATCCAGTTTGTGATTTTTCACCACTACTGGGTATTAAGATTCTCATTGTTACAATAAACAAAATTATTAAATGTTTTATTTGTGGGTAAGAGGTATGTAACTGAATAACTTTGTGTATAATGATAATAACAGACATAGAAGCTCCAGATTGTTCTGTGTGTCATTTCTTCACTGTATTTGTGCAGCTTGCAAGAGGTTTCTTAATGTATGTTTATTGCTTTTACTGACTATCAACACCTCAGAGATACAGATCTTAAAGAGATGTACCATAGTTAGCTGAAGCTCAAATTTAACACAGTAATAAATGATTAAATACTCTGTATTTGAAGAGTCCAGGTTGCAGCACCATTCTGATCGGTGCCATATTGTCTGGGTATTTATTTGTTTTCATGGGGTTTTTCCACCAAAACTGTTCCAGAGCTAAACCAGCACTGGTTCTTAACTGGTCCTCTAGGCACTATAACAGGGAACTTTTGGTTTCAACAAATTTGTACAGAACCAGTTTTGTTATTTGTCCTGCTGCCTCTCCAAATACCTGTTATATTAACGCGTCTGAGTCATGTGTTAGTATGACACATGACTGAATCAGACATGACTAATTAATTTGATTTATCATCACCACAACACAAATATATTTTCTGTAGAATTGAAGAAATACTATTAGCTACTGACTTTTGTGCAGAAAGTTAACTCAGACAAACCAACAAAAATTGTGAAATTACCACTGATATATTGAATCAAATAACCACATTTCCTACCGTTAGAATATTTGCAGATCACAGTAATTTATTTTGACTTATCCCATGTTTAAATAGGTACAACAAGTCTCTCTGGTGACGATGAAATGATGCTTAGGTGGTGCAAATAGGTCCTCTAAAAGTAGGAAACTACAAAAGTCTGATGAAGGGTGAAATGACCAGCACCTTGTAAATCTTGCCCTGATGGAAATACAGTTTAAAAAAACACACATAAAAACACATGCTGGTCAAGCTGCTAAAGTGTTTTCCAGAAAGAATTAGTGTTATGCAAGATCTAGTTCCGGTTTAGCTTTCAAACTGTTTTGGTGGCAAAATAACCTTCACTTTGCGCATTTGTCTTCAAGTTCATTTGCAATGCACCAATACCAATGCTGTAAACGCATGACTACATAAAAAGTGCATGTTTCCAGGTCATAAACTGAATGAGTTGCAGTTTGTGATCTTAGAATCAATTTTTTGTTGTTTTTTTCCTGACTCAGGACATGTCAGTGGCAGTGTGCAGTTGGTAATGGCATGTCAAGACATTTTGTCAACACTCTGCTCTCTGACAGCTCCAAGGGGGGGATCTCAGAGGCGCAGGGTCTTATGAATGGCACTTCATTAGAAAACTTTTTTTGTTTGTTTGTTTTGTTTCTTCAGACTTTCCTCATTTTAAATACGGGAGTCTATGTTTTCAAAAAATAAAATCATGTAAATGGTGTAAACTGCATTTTAACCTCCACCGTGTCACCAGTCGAGCCTTTAGGATCCTGCAGTAGGTGGAGTCTTCTCCTTCTGCCTCTTTGATGTACTCTCCTGTTTGCCTGGTCCTCAGCTTCCTCCCCCTGCACTACTTTCCCTGCACTCCCTCAACCCAACCTACAATCCCACTCATGCACACTGCGGCCTCTCTTTCTCTTGAGTACCGCAAGGAGTAACCTATCAAGCCTTTGCTGAAGGATGTTATAAATGAAAATTTTTCCCAACATTCCATCCACTTTGCTAACTAGAATCAGTGATATGTGTTCCCCTTAGTTCAGTATATAATTGGTTTTGGTTTTTCTTCAGAAACGTTAGCGATTTAAGATAAACTGGGTGAAAAAAAACCCTTTTGGTCTGGTTTTTGTGTGTGTGTTGTTTGTTTGCATGGTATTCTCAAGGCCCTGTCACTGTGCAATGTCAAGTGTCTTCAATGTCTACAACATATTTTTATTTTATCCTAATTTTAGTAATTTTGAACATGAAGATTAGTTAGTTTAATTTTAAATATAAATATAGCAAAGTAAAATGTTTGCAGAAGTACTCGCTAGAGCATTAACTGTCATTCTGAAGAAACAGATGTTTTTGTATTTGTCTTCTTTGTGAAATAGGGTTAGAAATTCAATCCTAACTATATCTTATCTTGTTGTTATAAAGGAACACAAATCATTGGTTCAGTTCCAAAGAGTGATAAAGGAATCTATAAATTTTGCATTTACAAGATCCTGCAACGAAGGCGTTGTAAGTTACTCTTTCTGGGCACCGCAGGTTCAAGCAGCACAGACGTTAAGGAAAACCGAAACCTGGACAACGTGTCCTGCAAAGACGGGATGGGAGTCGGTGATCAACTCCCCAATGGAAGCGGCCATGGCAGTCGAAAGCGCCCCTTAGAGGAGGGCAACAATGGCCACGCGCATTCCAAGTTCCGAGCCAAGAAGCGCAAGAAAACACCTGGACCGGTGCTGCCCAAGAATGCTCTGATGCAGCTGAATGAGATCAAACCAGGTCTCCAGTACAAACTGCTGTCTCAGACTGGGCCGGTCCATGCACCAGTGTTTGTCATGACTGTGGAGGTCAATGGGCAAATGTTTGAGGGCATGGGTCCAACCAAGAAGAAAGCTAAACTGAACGCAGCTGAGAAAGCGCTGCGTTCCTTTGTTCAGTTTCCCAATGCGTCTGAGGCTCACCTGGCCATGGGCCGTACACTGACAGTGAATACAGACTTTACATCAGATCAAGCGGACTTCCCTGACATGCTCTTCAATGGCTTTGAGACACCAGCTGCTCCTGAAGAATCCTTCTATTTAGGCTCCAACGGTACAAACTCACTAGGGGAGTATCCTTTACCCACACCACCTGGCAGCAACCTTGTCCAGGCTCCGTTGCCCTCTCCATCTGCATTCAGCTCACCCTCCACTGGCAAAAACCCGGTCATGATCCTCAATGAGCTCAGGCCAGGCCTCAAATATGACTTTGTCTCAGAGAGTGGTGAGAGTCACGCCAAGAATTTTGTGATGTCAGTAACTGTGGACTCACAGACGTTTGAAGGCTCAGGGCGCAACAAAAAGCTGGCTAAAGCCCGGGCAGCACAGGCCGCCCTCTCTGCTCTCTTCAACATGCAGCTAGACCAGACACCGTCCAGGCAACCCATACCAAGAGAGGGGTTGCAACTTCACCTTCCCCAGGTAAGACATTTTATTCATTTCAGATTTCTCTAGTTTCAAAGAAATGCAGAGAAACTAGACTGTAATTAGTTTAATCTTGCGTATTTATCAGGAATACAATCCTGATAAATCCCCTCAATAGGGGATGTTGGATTGTATTTGGTGCTTTTGGTACCACGTACACCTTTCAGGTAATGATTGAAGGGGTTCAACAAATGCTTACTCAGGTATCGTTTTGAGTTGAATTCAAATCAAAAATACTTCGTTAGGTCCAAAGGGAAACTAGATAGAAGTTGAGTAGCAAAATATTTTTTTCTTCAAAATCTTGAACCACCTTTTTAATATGATTGCTACGTAGTGAAGGTGACATTTCCTCTATTGTTATACATCACAAAAATGGAAACAGGTGAATATTGAAGAAAAGAAACATTTCCAGGTCTTTGCTCGTCCTTACCTCATAAAAGCATGCCTCTGTGTAGTTATAGTTGAGTCTGTTTGATTATTTCTTTTGAAATTTCTAAAACCCACATACAACCCAACATGTGATACACAACATCAGACCCATGGGTCTCATAAGAAAACAACACCCAGTGTAATTTTCTCTTTTCAATATCTCACACCAACTCTTATTGCACCTCACACACTGGTTCTATAATTTTATTCACCTCAGCCAACATTACAGCTCTCTGGGCTCCAAACCGGGGCAAAAGTGCGACTAGACGTTCACCATCTTGAACTATGATAAAGCTGAGGATATTAAATCTGTCTTGAGGTAGCTTGATGATGGAAACAGCAACGTCTAAATGTTAAAGTCACTGAGTGTTCATGTGTTCAGCCGATAGTAAGGGAACAGCTTAGTGCCGGTCTGTAGCACAAATGTGCAAAGTTATATAACAATGAGGGGTGTCAAAGACGGGCACAGCTGACATTGATATTAACAGAAATGAGTATATAAGCTTATAAGATATCATCAGTTATTTTCTGACTGCATATTGCTGTACATTTGTCTCCCTGGTGATCTTAGATGTATAGTCATGGAAAAAACTAAGTGCACCCTTAGTGCTTCCATGGTACTTAAGGGAAAATAGAGGTCAGCAGCTGCTAATCACAATCCGTTGGTTGATTGATAGTCAGCATTGTGACCACCTTTATAATAGCAGAAGTCTTAACACAATGCCAACTTATACATTAGCAATGACCTTGGAGAAGCAATTGAAGCTGCCAATCAATCTGGTTCTGCTTGTAAGGTGTCAGAGCGACTAAAGTCCACCATTCTGCAGGGAGAACGATTATTCACAAATGAAAAACATTTCAGAAAGCTTGTGTTTCCAGCAGTGAATATAACTGCAAATTCACCTCAGAGCCAGACAATGCAGCTCCTCGTTAAAATGAAAAAAAACGTCCAAGGGCTGCATCTATTAGTCTAAATTGGAGCTGGAATGTCTGTAATTAATTATAAGTCCAGTGTAATGTATGATTGCATTACACTGGATTTATTTGCTAAGACAATTACAGGTACAAAATAAATCTGTTTGTCTTGTAAAGTGCTTTATAAATCGGCACTTTATAAATAAATTGACTAGAATTTATTTAGACTGCACAAGTATGGCTTGTCAAGAGAATTTCAGTAACAATGTCATTTAGACACACAAGACCAATGAAGAAATGTTTAAAGTAGTGATGGTAATCGATTAAAACTTTTAATTACAGGGTCTGTAATTTACTAATCGTATTTTAATCAAAAAATACAAATAGAAAAATAAGCAGCATTTTTTAACTCAAAATAGCTTTCTGCTGTTAAATTATATAAGTAGACATAGCTCAACAACAGTGAGAGAAGAGGGCTTGTCGTCCATCTCTGTTGTTTGTTGATGTCGCTTGTGCGTCAGATTTATGGACCTACCAGAATGGAACATAAAGGTTCCAACTAGAACATTTATGCGAGTAAGTGTTGATATTTTAAAACTTTAAAATCTATGTAATATATTTTTTTTAATTAACACAGTAAAATTTTAAAGTGAAGCTAAAAGAAGTATATTAACACATCATACAACTGTCAGACATGTTGGTAGAGGGGTGATTATTAGGACTTTGTCATTTTTAACACTCTCTGGACTCGGCCAACTTGCAGGCATGGAGTCGACCAAGAAGTCCTCTGTATACCAAAGTTATTCTAAAGTCAAAATTGAGGCTGTTTGTTTGACAACTTCAGGTTGACCCAAACTGGATCGTCAACAGGACAGTGATCCCAAACATCACAGAATCTAGAGCTGTACATAAATGAGTCTCTGCAGACCTTCATGAACTGAAGCAACATCGTAAAGAAGTGTGGTGACACCAACAAAGACTTACAGAAAGTTATTCCTACAGAAGCTCATTCTTCTTGGTGTTGAATCAGAATTTGTCCATATTTTTACCCCTGATTATGTTGATGACAAGATTTTACCATAGTAGGTTCTGACAGAGGGGAAACACACCTCAAAGGAACGTATTCTTCTGAAGCGAACATTGTACTTTGGTTTACAAAGAGCTAAAACTCCCAACTCATCCACCCTTCAAACTGCACTAATCTATAAAGCTGTCATTGAAGTCTCATTCACACAGGTTATCAGAGAGGTGAAGTTAATTGTCTTCGATGAGAGCCAGTGTGAGAAGAGAGAGAACTCAGTCAGCAAAGCTAATCAGCCTGACACATAGTCAACAGGCCTTTCTTCTCTCTTTGTTCACCCTCTCATCTTGTCCTGTAGCCCATTTCAGCCATGACACCCTCAGTAACTTCTCATATTAATTTTCTGCTGCATGATATTTAATTTCAGCTCTACTTTTCTATCTTGTATAACACTTGTGGGAGAAAATGAGGTGGCAGAATTTGGACCTTAAATTAGTTTCTTATTTGATTGTAATTAGAATTTACCATCAAAATTCTAATTACAAAATTCTTGTTGTTTGTGTCTTATTGCACAAACGACAAATAAACCGAAATTTATTTTGAGAGAAAAGAGTAAAAAGGAGCTAAAGAAAATTATATTTTTACGGCCATAAAGAGTAAAAGTCCTTGGCAATGAAAACCGAATTACTGGCTTTAAATGGGTGACTCTGAAGTAGCAGGGAAGTAATATAAGACTGATTTCTTTAATTTGTGATCAACCAGCCGTCATCTCTCCTTTTGGTTGTCGTCATTTTCCATCACATTAGCAGTGGTTAAAGACCCAGCACGAGGAGCGGGCAGTCCAAAAGTTAAAGATGTGTGAAGTTCATTTTAGGTTTCCTCAAACGTTCAGCTGGAGATTAAAGCTCTGGCAAGCAGGCGAGCACTTTGCTCTCAACTGAGGCCCACGTTTGCCTGTTTGTTTGTTTGTTTTCTTTGCTCTGATTCGCTGTCAGAAGGGAGATGCTAAACTAAAACTGTCATTCCAAACTCCAACAGCGCTGCTTAAAAGATTGTTATGTTTACCTCAGAGGGGGCAGCCCAGTTTCACTTGTTGCTGTTTTAACGCTTTGACTCGTTTGATGCCGGATGGGAGCGTAGTGACAGGTAGATAGCGCTCCAGCGGCGGATAGCATCAGACATGCTCTATAAGCTGACATATCTGAGGCGAGGGTTTTGTGTTTGTGCGGTTATGTGCATGTCCTCCTGCACGCTTGTCTGTGTCTGCAGGTTCTGGCTGACGCCGTCTCTCGCCTGGTGGTGGATAAGTTCAGTGAGCTGACAGACAACTTCACCTCCCCTCATGCACGAAGAAAAGTCCTGGCAGGAGTCGTCATGACAACAGGTAATATATAGGAGGAGGAGACCCGGTGATGCCTTCCGTGCTTACAAAAAAAAAGGCTTTGGTCATTTAAAAGTATTATTTGGAAGGATAATTAAAACAAAGAGATAAGTGCTTTGGTTGTTAATTGGGTCATGAACAATAGGATCTAAAGATGCAACTTCTCAATATTCTGTTTGGCAGTTTTAGCAGACATCATTCTGTCTCATATAACTACATACCTCTAGATTTATCTAGACATCTGATCATAACCCAATTCCCTGCAGGAATCTCTAGTAGTAAACCAGGGCTGCTGCTCTTCAACCAGTTCTTTAAAAAAAAGTCACATTTTATTGTTCTACCTTTGTATTCTAAATACCATCGGCAGAAACAAAAGACAATTTTATCTCTTCTTTTCTGAAAACAGACATCCTATTATTTCCAGTTTATCTCGTAACCGTCCTGTTTGGGATTTGTGAGGTGTGAGGATACATCCAGCTGATCTGAAAAGGTGATAGGTTTAAAGTCTTTGAGTAAAAACAATCATATTCTTAGATTTTACAAGAAAATGTCACAAATTTTGCTGTAAAGAATTTGTAACCTTGCTAGTTAGTTCACATTTTGGCTCCCATGCCCATTTCATTTAATTAATGCTACCTATCATCAAACAGGCAACTACAACTATGCTGCTGAATAGCACAGTTTCATTGACTCATAATTTCAAATATATTGATATGTATTGGTTCTCCAATGACCCAAACAGTTGAAAAAATAATATTTGTAAAGAGCAGAAGGAACAATTCTCTAACAGTTTTCTAGAACATCAAATACTGGGAATGTCTGAAGTATTTGTGCCTCTTTTGCTCCCGTTGAGTGTGGTGTGTATAAACTGAGAATAGTAGAGTGGAGTTCACAGTGTCCTGCTGTGTCATTACCAGGTACTTTACTTTTCTGTGAAGTAAAAATCTTGTTTTAAAAACTGGAACTTTTTATGGCTTACCTGACGACCAGTGACTGACATGTGCCTATTCTAAAGTGTATTGGTGCTGGCAAAGCATCTGCCCTTCAGGAGACAGAAGTGTGTGTATGTGTGTGTTTCTGAATGTGCAGCTGAAGGTAACTGGAACGAAGCTGACTCCAAACTGCTCGGATTCTCCATTATTGGAGAATCCTAGCATTTAAGTGGCCTGCCTCTCCTTCACAGCAGTCTGCCTTTTCTTAGTTAAGGACCAGCATTTTTAGTGTGCGGACACATGTGATTCACCTGGGTGTGTCTGTGTTATTGCCCCCCTGCATCCCAACAGGAACTGATGTGAAGGAAGCACAGGTCATCTGTGTCTCCACGGGAACCAAGTGCATCAACGGTGAGTACATGAGTGACCGCGGCCTGGCACTAAACGACTGCCATGCAGAGATAATCGCCCGACGCTCGCTCATCAGGTACCTCTACACCCAGCTGGAGTTCTACCTCAGGTTAGTGGACAAACACATCCTTCGTTCCGTCTCGTAAGGTGCAGCTGTACATTTCTACAAATGTTCTATATTCTGATTGCATTTTTATGGCTTAAATATAATGTGACGAGCATTCGTTTTTTGTTTTTTTGGTGTTGGTTTGTGATTGTAGCAACATAAAAGAGGACCATCACAAGTCCATGTTTGTGCCATGTGACAAAGGAGGCTACAGGTTACAGGACAACGTTCAGTTTCACCTCTACATCAGCACCTCGCCCTGCGGAGACGCCAGGATTTTCTCTCCGCACGAAGCCGGAGTGGAAGGTGCGAAACCAGACGGCTCTATCGCCATATCTCGTCCTCGGCTCTCAGGACACGTTTTTAATTTCTTCCCGTCTTTACTCAGAATTCAGCTCCAGCCGCTGATTGATTTTATTTAATTAATCGTAGAGTTATGCTTTGCTGTATTTGAATGTTAGTCCAGTGTCCAAAATATGCTTCACAGACGCATTTAAACAAGGCGCTGGTAATTAGAGCGTTTAGTCATTCTCTGTCGTCCTCCATCAGTCTTTCTCCTCCCCAGCCCAACCACTCTGTCTGTCTGATTAACCTCCCTCGTACTCTTGTCAGGCCGCTTTCCATTGCACATGGCAGGCTGAATAGAAAACAGCCACATTCAATTAGTCAGTGAATAGATGGGCGCCTGCTGGTGGAACATCAGAAAACTTTGACAACATAATGTGCGCGACATTTTTTGCTTTCTTCTTTTGGAGACACTGGCTTTGTCAGTAAACACGCCAATTTACTAGTGTGAGGGATTTTTTTTGTAAAATGCTGCTCAAAATGCAACACAATTCCAATGATGTCCAAATAATTACACCACTGGCAGTAAGGTTGTAGGCTAATTGGGCTATGTTAAATTGAAAAATGATAAAGACATCTCCGAAGTGTTCAGTCTGTCAGCAGTAAACATGTTAAATATGTTCCCCTTGTATAGAAGCTAAGGAGGCAGGTACAGAAACCTCTACAAATGTTTCCCAGTTACTGTTTCAGCACATAATTAAAAAATCAAGATTAAGAAAAAAAATGCAGATGTTATTTTTTTTTCTTTAAATACATTATCATGTTTCTGTGTGCGACAGAATGCAGGTTAGCATTGTCTTGCAAAAAGAAGCAAGGCTTTCTGCGTTAAATAAAATCAAATATACATCCAGGTACTGATGCAAAAAAATGCAAGAACCAAGTAAGAAATATAAACTGAATGGTAAAATCATGAAAACGTTTGTGTTCACTACATAGAGGACTGGATTGTAGACGGGGCAGCAGCTTGCTGCTCGATGCTTGTCATTCTATCTGAATGCTGTGATTCTTGGCAGTCATGCAAATATATGTTTTGTAAAACTATGAAAGTTAAATTTGATGATTTTATATTATTTTGTTGTTTTCACATAACCACAGGCATCGGTGCAATGGTGTATTAATTAAAAACAAAATAGGAAGAGTAAATTTCTGCCAAAACAACTTAATGTCAGAAACTTTCTAGAAAAAACAAAAACAATTTTGAGTTCAGAAAATTCAATGTTTTTTCTAGAAAATTTCTGGGATTGATCTCAAAATTGCAGTTTTATTTTTTCTAGCAGATTTTAGACTTTGCAAACTCAGAAATGTTCTTGTTTTTTTTTTCCTAAAATTTTTTTTCTTCATAAATTTACACATGAATGGCCCTGATGTGCCGTTTGCATTGCATACATACTGCATGTATATTTTCTGAATATTACCCAATATCTAACACTAAATCATGTAACACTCCATCCATTGTTTATATTGTAGCTCTCACTTTTTATGCCCCTTAGCATAAGCAGGGGCGGAGCTAGAGGGGGGACCCTGGACTCCCTGATGATTGACCTGTAACGGCACAGATTCATTCCTGCCCAGTAGTTGGTGCTTGGTTTATAATATCATATATAATATGTAATATTATTTAATCAGTTCTGTTTCTGTCTGAGATTTTTTTTATTTTTATTTTTTTATTTTTTTTATTTCTGCCTTATGTGTGATCATGTTCTTGCTCAGATCAGGGAGACCGGCACCCGAACCGCAAAGCAAGAGGCCAGCTCAGGACCAAAATAGAGTCAGGGGAGGGCACCATTCCTGTACGGTCCAGTAACACCATCCAGACCTGGGACGGCGTGCTTCAAGGAGAGAGGTTGCTCACCATGTCCTGCAGTGACAAGATCGCAAGGTAATTTGGTTCAAATACAGTACAAAATACATTAGTTTACAGTGTTAAACAGGTTGAATTCTCTCTGTTTCTGCAGCATGGTTAGCAGTCATGTTACTGCATTACATTAGAATGAGCAAGACTAACTCCACCTTTTGTTGCCACTGTAGTTTGACGGTAGATAAATTGTTTACAGACGGTTGCAGTTTCCAGCTTTTGCCATTAGATGTTACCAAATATTGCATGATGCATTTCCACTTAAAGTCTTGTTTTTGAAAATATCCAAAAAGCTCCAAGAAGTTACATTTTTGACAGCAGCATCATTAAAAACATTTGTTTACTAATTTATTTGCATTCAAATGTGTGCAAAATCATATTTTTTAATTAGATAAACCCAAAAACCTCATGCCTGATTTCCTTTCAGCCACATTCCTCTGGACTCCCATGTTTTATTTGCTGCCAGTATAATTTTCTGCAAAGTGATATATCCCCTCTCTGTCGATGCACTTTATCATTTCAAGTCCATGTTTTTTTTTTCTTTTCTGAGTGTCAGGGGGAGCTTGGTGAATTGATGAATCCTTTGTCCCTGGAAGAATTTTTTTCTTGGCTGATCATAGCGTCTTTAGTCTCTGTCCATGTTCAAGGCAACACTTTGATGAATGGTGAAACTTCTCCATGACTGATCATGAGAATGCTCCACCTCCTCTCGCCTGGATAAAGCTCTGCCTGAGCGCACAGTAACTGAATGCTGATTGTGTAATTCATGTGGGATGCAGCATAAATACCGTTTACAGCTTAGTGTTTCAGGACTGGTACGAATTGTTTTTGATATTTTCTGTGTTTCTGTGCAATTTAAAGAAAACCACGGAGTATCAGAAGATCAAAAATAGCCATTGATTGATTTCAGTGTTAACTGATTAATTAAATATTTGATTGTCATAAATAATCTGTCTGCCTTCAAAGTTCATCTGGATCAGCCAAAAAATAATAATTATATAGAACTGAGAATTCATTGTCAAACCCAAGAACAGCAGATATAACATGTAAAAGGTAAATATCCAGACTATTTTGAGTCTTAGCAACTATTAGACAACATAAGTTTCCTGCTTATGATTCTGCTTTCTAATCATTCAATAGTTTCTGGGAACTTTGCAAACCTTTTTTGTTTTTTACTTGAGCAACTTGAAAGAAGTGCAGTTCGTTATGGTCTATTAAGTAGCGTTCTGTTCTGAAGTGAATAGCTGCTGGAAATAGTTGCTGTAAAACAAAATTATGGTGAGTTTGAGTAGAAAAGAGGTGTTAATATTTCCCAATGAAGAGTTTGGCAGTGCTTCTCTACACTCCAAAGTTTAGGCTACAATTGATTTTTTTTTTTTTATTTACGATTATTGTACATATATTGCTTAAATTGTTGACATAAAATCTGAATTTTCAAGTGTCATTTTCGATCTCTCTCAATATCAGAAACATGGCGCTTCCTGCATTAAAATGAATTCTTAAAAAGATTTTACTTACTGAATCTCTGTGTTCTGATTTATGTTTTTATTACGTGTTTAAAACTGGACCAGTTTCTCTTCCTTGCTTTTTCTCAGTTTTTTTTTGTTGTTTTTTTTCTGTGTGTGTTTAGTCTCCCTGCGTGGAGCCATAAAGCGTTATATTCTGCAGGAAAAAACACAAAGCAGAAATACAGTGAGGTTTGACAGGAACAAAATTGAATGCCTCTGAAAACATAACTCCAATGAGCGTGCTTGCCTGTTTCTGCTTCTTTTTGTTCGCCTTGTGTCCTTCAGAAGGTATTCAGGTGCATTTGTGTCGTCGGGTTGTTGCGATAAAACAATGTGTGTGTATGGCTGAGAATAATATGAAGCTGTTTGACTGTGCTGAATTTGTGTTTTACTGCCTGCAGCTATAAAAGCCTGAGATTTCATTTCTCCTTCCCTCCAGTTTTACACTCACCTCCTCAGACACATTTGCACCAAGAATATTGTGTTGTGGAACAATAGAGCCTTTTGTGCAGCGTCGCATCCGCTGCATGTTTTATGCTGCCAATGTTCCTTACTTGAAATTGAACACGGATGTTACAGGTCAAATTAGTTATTGTTGCTACATAATTCTATAACTAGAGATGTTCCCATGTTATTAGTTACACTTATTCAATTGCTTGTTTACACTAATAGTGAATCAGTCGATCACAAAGCAGCATGTAAATGCTTTTTAGCGTTCTAAGTAACAAGATGAAGATAATTAGCTTAGGAAACATTAAAAAGGGAAACATAAAAGTCTGATTTCAAACTTGAACTCTGTTAAATCTCCATTTTTTTAAATTACTGACTTATAACCCAGAGTAGCTCAAACAGCTTTACGGCTTCTTATTCGCAAGAAATGATTGTTCAAACTATTACAAGAGTGATATAATATGTCATTAAATAAATACATTTTAATGACATTTTATGAGCAACTGCCAAGCTTTGGAAAGATTTGTTTAAGGTAAATCTTGAAATGTTGAGATTCTAAATCTGTGTGAATTATTTATTTTATTCCAGGTGTATCCATCTTTATAATTACATACTTTATTCAACCTAGTAGGTAACTCAATTTTAATTCACTTCAGTTTATTTAGAAGCAACAATTCATATCAGATATAATCTCGAGGCATTTTACAAAAAAAAACAAAACAAAACGAGTCCTTTCAGTTCAGTCACAAATACATTTAAATTTATTTTAAACAATGAACCAGGTCCACATCACTCTTGAAAAGAAAAGAGCTTCTCCACATAAAGCACCAACTTCTAGAATATACCCTTTAAAAACAAATTGCTGTGTGGTTTCTGTGTTTCAGATTCTGTCTTGTATGTTTTTCCCTCTCCAGGTGGAATGTGGTGGGCATCCAGGGCTCTTTAATGAGCTACTTCACCGAGCCCATCTACTTCTCCAGCATCATCCTCGGCAGCCTTTACCACGCTGACCACCTCTCCAGGGCCATGTACCAGCGCATTGCAGATATCGAGGACCTGCCCCAGCAGTTCACCCTCAACAGGCCTCTGCTCAGCGGTAAGAGCCCTCACTGAAGTGAACCAAATGATAAAATAAGGAAAGACCCGCTGGTAAAAGGAGATTTTATTTTTTTTCTCCCTTAAATTCCCAGCCGTATTGCGTGGTCACGTTCACAATTTCAAAAGATAAAAACCCAGCCGTGTGAGGTCACCTTCTTAAACTTTGATAATCCAACCCCAGCTCTCCAAATATCAAGCAGAAAGATTTTAATTCTGGGTAGTAAACACATTTCTTGACCTCACAGGTCAGTCATAGAGGAAAGGAGGACAGGAGGAGCTTTCCTGCTTTGTTTGATCTGAGCTGACATTTACCTTTCTGCTGTGGAATTTGAATAGCTTTAACATTTTGTATACATTTTCAGCAGTGGCTTGACCTTTTCAAAAGCCTTTTGTTTTTCTTTTACTTTCCTTTTTTTAATTTAGTACTCTGTTTTTGTTCTTCTGCCTGTCATTGTTTCTTTGTAAAACAGCTAAAATGTATCATTAGAATATCAAAGAAGTCATTCTGATTACGTCAGGCAGGATGATCTCGCTAAGATTATTTGGCTGGATTGTGGTCAACATTTATTTTGCTTAATCTAAGTACAGCTGACTAAAACATAAACTCTGATTATATGGAGCATTATTGTAACGTGATACTTTAAAAATTGTCACAACCTCTGTATAACAAAATCTGTCCCACAAAATCATGTTGGCTATAAATTCATACAGTAAATCTGTTCCTTCCTTTTTGTTGACTGCAGCTTTATTTTGATAAATGGTTTTCATCAAATATTTAACCCACCTCTCTCTTTCCTTTGACTGGTTGGCTGGCTGGCTATATGAATGGTTAGTTGCATGGAAAACCTGGTTGGTTGGCGAGTTGGATGGAATTGCTGGTTGGTTGGTTGGTTGGTTGGTTGGTTGGTTGGTTGGTTGGTTGGTTGGTTGG
>NW_006800292.1:290949-301642 GCF_000485575.1 Poecilia formosa | reverse complement strand
TGGATGGATGGATGGATGGATGGATGGATGGATGGATGGATGGATGGATGGATGGATGGATGTTCAGACCAATCAGCTGGCTGATTGGTCAGATGTTATGTGTGTTTTGGGTGGTTGGCTAACTGGCTGTTGTAACCAGTTGAACCTTTTTTTAAACGATATGCCTGTTTGTAGTAGATCTATATAAAACTCCAGTTATGTCAGAATAAACTCATGGCGAATGGCTCCTTTCTGTACCCACTAGGGACTGAGTGACTTCAATTTCACAAAGTGTTTAAACAACATACCAACCCTTCGGTCCAAACTACTCTGCACCAGTGCTTTGTTTTGTGCGGCTTCTTATGAATGGAACTGCTGCCTATTTATGTTTCCATTCATACAAATCCCAAAGAACAATTTTCAGTTCAAACTTCACTTCCTGAATAGCCATTGTGTTTTCTTAAAAATAGTCAGATTTAGCGTTAGACGTTGTGGTCGGGGGCGTCTCTTTGCTTCCTGGATTTTACTCGCCGTTCCCCGTGATCCTCTGCTCCTCCACTGTGGTTCCTCTCTAGAGGAGATAATAGTCCGGGGTTATTAACCTTTTCCGCTTTAGAGACTTTTTAGCGGTGAAGGGCTGCGGCCTTAGAGCAGTGAGGATTTCATCCGCTGTAAATCATTTTCTGCCACAAGTGCTGCCAAATGGAACCAAGGAGCTTAATGCACTTTCACACATACACGCACACACAGAAGCCAGCAGGACACAGGGATTTATGGCATCCATATATCTCCCATTTATGTTTGAGACACAGTGGAGGCCAAAGCCCTGTCATGTTTTGGAAGAGTTCAGGCCTCATCCTCAGAGTCCCCCTCCGAGGTAGATGGCATCATTTCTCTCCACCATGTTAGATAGAATTACATAAAAAAAAGTTAGAAAAATTATGCTAAAAGACATCTGGGCTGTTTGATAAGCTGCCTCTGCATCAGGATGCCTTTTCGATTAAACATAGTAGGAGGTGATAGTATTGAACAGTTCAGGTAAGCATACCAACTCTTTGTTTGGGATTCCCAGGTATAAGCAACGCTGAGGCCCGACAGCCGGGCAAGGCGCCGAACTTCAGCGTGAACTGGACGGTCGGCGATCAGGCACTGGAGGTGATCAACGCCACCACGGGGAAGGACGATATGGGCCGGCTCTCCAGACTCTGCAAACACGCCCTCTACAGCCGCTGGGTGCGCCTGCACTCGAAGGTACAGAGAGCCGGAAACACAACTTATCTTACAGTTCTTTGCAAAAATAATGTGCGTTTACATTTTTCTCTCTTTTTTGCTCTGATGCCCTTAATTTTGTCTCAGTATAAGTATGTCTGTTCTGCAGAGGGTTCAAAGTTTGTTAGAGAACATTAGCAAACAAACAGCATCATGAAGACCAAGCAACACAGGTGGCAAAGTTTAAAGTTTGTTTCTAAAAAAATCAATGTCACAGATAACTATTTTAAGTATTTGTTCAATCTATTATGACTCAGGAACTCAAGCTGACCTTTAGGACATCTAGTCAGCTGGTTGTATGCGCTGTACAATGGCTACTGGAAAAGACAAGTGTTTAGTTGTTGGTTTACCATTTAGAAACCACTTGCTGCATTCTTGTTGGTTGTGCAGGAGGCTCTACTTCTGCTTTTCAAAGATGTACAGTTGTATAATGTTTGTAGCCATTTTCACATGCGATTGTAAACATTGAGTTGGGGGCGTGGCTAATCCTGAAAGGAGCTCAGAATAGGCAGGACGGAACAGACTAAAATCTCATTATATAAGAATGATTCTGTGCAAAAAATGTAATAAACATGTTTTGTAAAGCACAGAGAGCTATCCTAACCTGTTCAGCTTCATCCTAAATTCTACTTTATGTTTCCATTTCCTCTTGCTCCCCAGCTGTCATCCATCCTGCGGATCAAAGTGCCCAAGCCCAGCTCATACCATGAGGCCAAGCAGGCGGCCATGGAGTACCACTCTGCTAAAAAGGCCCTCATCAAGGCCTTCCACAAGGCCGGCCTGGGGGCATGGGTCAAAAAGCCCATCGAGCAAGACCAGTTCACCCTCAGCTCCTGATTGATTCCGGGGACCAAAAGGAGAGGGGGGGTTTCCCAATGCACCAGCTCCTCCTGCCCTCCCTCCCTGACCCAGGCCGGAAAACTTATCGAGCCCCTCAGTGACATTTTATTTCCGTCCTCACGTGTCAGTTCGTGGAGTCATCTGCGTGGCTCCACGAACTCTCCATAGCTCATCATTCCTCAGAGGACCTCCGCCTCATCTTGTTTCTCATCTTTGATTTTTAAGCCTATAATTTTGGTTTTACTTGTTTTCTGTTTTAAACTGGAACCATTGCCCTTTTTTTCAGTCACTTTGTTTTCAGGACAGAAATGTTCCTCATGCTGTAGGTGTGGAAAAGTGGCGATAAAATGATTTTTGTCTCTTTTCGCAAAATGAGTGTAGCCTTTATAGGGTGAAATGTAGCATAGAAGAAAGATATTTTTGTTGTTGTTGTTACTAATACCAATGTGTATGGACCTAAAGATAATTGCTAAAATTAAAAACAGTGATCTTTAATTTAATGATTCATAAATCCTCAAGATGTAAATCTAGTTCAGAAAAGTGAAAATATTGTAGGAATAACATATAATGTGTGTTTCTCTGATGCGTTCTTAGCCCCTTTTATTAAAGGTGAAAATGTTCTAAAACAACGTCGCCCTGTTTGATTGACTCACAATAAAACAGATTCAGGACAGGTGTGACTGCAGCTTAGCACACTCAAGTTCATTTTTTATGATTTTTTTTTTCATTCATTTATTCATTCATTTGTCCTCAAAGGTATTCCCCATCGCTGTCACTTCATACTTGAATATCCGGGTGGGTCATGTTGGAGTTTTCCCCCTCACCTGGGTCCCGGGACGAAGCTTTAGGAGGCGCTGCACGTTCTATTTCTTTTCCTTGATTTATTTGGTTTCCTTTTTGAATCCATGGCTTTGCATGGAAACTGAACTGAGAGGCTTGCCGAGCAGAAAACAAGCGACGGGGAACTCTATGCGTCAATGATTTTTGAATGAATGCCAGCAACTTTCTCCACAGGCAGCTTTGAATCTTTGTCTCTATTTTCTAAATTTCTTGTGATTGATTGAATTAGTTTTTTGGGGGGGGGCTTCAAAAGAAGAGGGGTTTTTTTTGTTTGTTTATTTACTTTCTGTGTTCCCTTATCAAAAAAAAAAAAAAAAAAAGGATTATTGGGGATGAAACTACTGAGAGAACAGTGACAGTACAACAAACTTCTCAGACCTTGTATTTACACCACAGAGACCCCTGACAGCTGTCAGATCAGATAATAGTAGATGTCCTGTAGCACACATATGGTACAGTATATGAAGCTAGATTCAAGATATGCCACATTAAGCCCATCTGTGGTGGCTGTGATGCAAACATGCAATCTCCACAACGTTGTCCTTGGAAGCACCTTCACAGACCGTGCATGAACAGACTCAGAAGCTGTATGCTGAAACCTGATGCCAGTAGTGTCCAACCAAATGTACAGTTTTCCAGTTTGATGTTCAGCCTCCCGTATTAACGCCTCTGTGTGTATTAACTCCTGTTCACCATGAGTCAATACTCTCCCATGTTTTAAACTGGTCAATGAAGATGCATTTCTAACAAACTTCAGTCAATTCCTGTTTCCAGCTGTAGGATAAAAAAACACAGTTTGAGTGTGAAATTTGTGTGTGCTCAGGTGTCTTTCAGCATACTCAGTTAAATTTTCACCAAAGATGTAGATTTTCACGTGTTTTTCCCCCCCAATGTTAATAAGACCTGTTTTTTAATGGCTTGCCATTATTCCGCCAATCATCCCTTTACTGGCAGGTTTTTTTTTTTGTTTGTTTTTTTTTGTACTTGTGTTTTCTGCAACAAAAAAATATATATATATATATTCCACATTGGGCAGAAAAGTCAGGCTTCTTTAGTGCAAATGTAGCTGTCAGCGCCCACCGTGCATTTTGTGACCTGCAATCATAACTGTTGCAATATACTTGTTCTGTGCATATAAGGAACGACAAATGTGGCAAATTCTCCCTCTGTGGAAACCTTTTGGCTCTCTCCTTTGTCAGTAGGAATGTGAAGATCTTATTGTTCCTATATATAAGTTTGTGAATCACTGACTACAGCCAATGTACAGCATGGCACCAACACTTCCAGAGTCGACACGATTCATTCCCATTGTAGCAAGACAGATACAGCAGGAAGAAAAAAACAAAAAAAGCAGCACTGTTACATTTCTCCTCCACCAGCTGCCACTCGTGATGTCATCAAAGGTTGTCCAATCCTCCTTGTTTTGATTTTTATTTTCTAAGCCATCATTAGAAAATCAAAGCTGTGTTCAAAATGTTCACTCACTCAGATTGTATGTGTACAAAAAAAATCTGAATGGTGCAGGTGTAGCCAGCTTTTTTGTGTTGCAACTCTTAATTCTGCTTTAATATGTTTATTTGCAGGTATTGCATAAACAAGCACCAGCAGCATACATCACATTATAAATAAATGGTTTTGGTTTTGGTTGAAAACCTTATAATAACATAATTCATCATCATAAAAGTTGCACTAAGTCTTATGTTACCAGTTTTACTTTCCGTGAAGTCAGGAAAGTCACAAAAATCAACTGCGGACAATAAGTGTCAGTATGCAAACATCAGCATTAGCGTGCTTACTTTATTATCATTCTTGGTCAGTCAAGGCACTACATTTTGTTTCATGTACACTATTTCTACTGTCCGGTAACTTTTTATATGTTGCTTTATTTATAAAAGAAAAAAAGAAAATAACTGGTGGATGTTAGCTGCCCTTCATGTTAATGATAGGATGCAAACATTAGTGTTACCATGCTGAATTGACTAAAGCTGAAATACAGTAGAGTTGATGTAGACCCACTACACTGTATGACATAGAATTGAATGTCTAGTTGACCATAGTTGATGCTGTGTTAGTGTGCGTGAAATATTAGAAAGTCTTGAAAATTTGAAGATGCTTTTGTTACTAAACTCTTCATATTGGCAGTGGTTAAAACCTGGAAACACTGAGCTCAACGTGAACTTTTTAACAAAGCAGAGAAAAACATTTGCTAATGCATCTTTTGCTATTTTTTTTGTTATTCTTAACTGTGTATGTTAAGCATACCAAGGTTAGCATCAGCAATATGTTATTCTACAACAGTGTTTCTTGGTTGGCTTAGACACAGTAAACGGTCACTAATATAATGTACATCACCGCTAATACTAACATGCTAAAGACTGTGGATTGGTGGCTTTAGATGCACATCAAAAAATGCCTCCACCCATTTCTATGAAACAACCTAACGCAGCATCTGAATACAATAGAAATGTAAATGCCAATATGTTATGGCATTTTGTTCATGATATGTCCAATATTGACACGTCTGCAAGAATAAATGGTCTAGACAGTGGCTGGGTGGTTGGGTAGTAGTGTGTTAACATGTTAATGTCAGAAGCAGTATGTTAATATTCACAGCTACTCAACGGTCATATAGGCTACAGTCTACAGTATTGTAAAGAGTGTACTACCCCTTTACAATACTTTTGCTAAGCCATATGACAGTTTTCTTGTTCACTCTACAGTGGATGTTAGCTTGCTAAATTTAGCATTAGCATTCTTCGTCCATTCAGGTTATTTGGGTTTTTTTTTTTAAAGGAAGTGTACCACCTCAACACCACTTTTTTGTACCATCTGAGGACTTCTGAGTGCACAATTAATGGTAGATTTAGAGTCACTGTTATCTGTTTTCAAAGGCACTACAATCCTAATGTTAGCATTATCTCGCTGTTAGCTCAGGCTTAATTTAATCATGGTCAAATTTGATGATTCCATGTAGCACTTCTATAGACTATCTTTACTCTACCAGGCAGCAGCTTTTTAGTACACTACCTACACAGTGGCTAGAAAACTAATAATTAGCGGAGGATGTTAGAATGCTAACGTTAGCCTTAATGGACTTGGTCAGCTCAGGTTGTAGGGCATAGTGGTCTGTCTTCAACAATGTACTATACATTCAAGTAAACAGTAGAAATTGTGCACAGGAGATGAAAACGACTATAGTGTACTAATGAAGAATAAGTGAACAATTTGAACACAGCTTTGAAGTTAGCGTTATGGTAAAAATGAAGAACAGTCTGATTGAGTGATCCCCTACAAAAGAACCCTACAATCCCAGCCAGTAGGCCAACTTCATATGCAAGTGTGACAGATGTTTCTCTTCCTCTCTGTTTCTCCCAGTCCATTCTGTTAATGTTTTTGATTTTTACAAAGCTGTCTGAGGGTTTTTCTTTTTCGTATATGCCCCGTCAAGATTGCCTGCTTCTAGAGTTTAGTTTTTTTTTTTTGACTGCACTAAAGATGTCAACTGATGATGTCATGATTTAAAAAGAAAAATGACAAAAAAAAAAAAGGAAAAAGTCTCCATTTATGGTTCGGATGGATTCAACTACTGGAGCAAGAACTGAACTGCTTCTGCTTAACCCCCTCGTGAATCCCTGAAGACGGTCAGTGCAACCCTTCCCCCTTCTTGGTGGGGTTATGTTCTTTTGGTTCTGTTCAGTGAGCCCACATTTGGAGGCTTTTGCTCTTTCTGGGTCCAGTTGTCCAATGTGTGAAATCCTCCACCAACTCAAACCACGACCTTGCATGTTCTACCAACACTGAAGCTGCACCTAGCATGATGACAAACTTTTAAGGACAATGTAGAAAAAAACAGATATAGATAGTTATATGAAATCAAGAAGAAAAAAGAATAAAGAAGTTCTTAGTTTACTTTTGATCTTTGGGTCAAATTTATTTCTCATGTCTTCGACTTTTCTTCTCTCTGCGTGTCTGTGAGATGATGACAAGCATTCACAATTCTCATCCTAACGGTCAAGGTGGAGTTAGTTTTATCACTTCAACACATCATTTGGTCCCAGTTTGCTTTCCTGGAGATTCAGTTCTGATCACCAAGAGTTAAACAGATCACATCTCAACGTTAAAATGCTAAAAAACAATCAATTTCAGGTCCAGAACACTTTTCTTCCTTAAGAAAGAAAATCATAGCACACTCAGCAATGTCAACAATGCATTGCTGCAGCAGGTTATCCTGACATCCATCTGACACAGGTTAGTCCATCCCCAGGTCGATTCTGTTCCTAATGAACTATGTTGAAGCTCCTAGTTCACAAAAATGACTCACTTTCTGAATCCTGTTTTGAAAAAGTGGTATTTACATATTAATTTAACATTTTTTTGCATATTTCATGAAATAATTCACACAATTTTTGACATCTGTTCATACATTTCATCAGAAAACGGTTTTCAAAAGAATTAAACATACCAGAAAGCACTGCAACAGATATTCACTTTTATAACATACAGGCAACAAAAGAAAAGCTTTAAGATGTTTTTCAATCCAAGGACATATGACCATGATTTATTATTATTTCAGCTGCAACCTTACATGCTAAAAATTAATTTTTAACAGGAAACATACACTGTTGGCAGTAAAATCCATAATATTTTATTAAAGTACGTATGCACCTTAAGATGTGATTAAAATGTTTTGTTTTGTTTTTTATACCTTTTATATGATCTTCATATACAATATGAAGATCATATTGTATATGATCTTCATATACAATATGAATATACATATACATATTGCATATGATATTCATGTACAATATGAAGATCATATATCACTTCCTTTCTTTTGAATATTGGATGTCAAAACCACAAATTAGAAAAGTATCGGCTCTGCAATCAGTAATTTTGAGGAAAAAAAAGCAAACATTAGTGATATGATGTAAACTTGTGTAACAAAGGACAATGGGTGAAAATACTGTGCAGTACAACAATAAGGAACATCTGTTCAGCCTGATTTCATTAACCTGTCGCTCTGTTTGCCTGAGAATTAACAGCCTGTCACTGGAGATCTCCGATGGAATCACCAATTTAATTAGACAAACAACATATTTCATTTCTAAAATCACCTCAGGGTCCACCATCACCACACCTTTATTCTATCGTCAAGTCCTGATTCTGCAGCGTTACACAATGAAACACATTAGTTCAAAGTTTTTTTAATATAATCTGTAGAGTAGCTTTCTGTGGCTGTGGTGACATTTTTGCAGAAACTAATTGCTTACGTGTCGGGTGTCAATCAGACTCAGTGTGGAGGCTGGATTAGTCAGACGGAGGCGTCTCATGCATTTTACTGCTGGTTTTAATCTTCAAGTCCGACAGCAAGTGAAGGAGGGTCATCAGGTTTTCTCTGTGTGCTTACCGAACTCATTTGAAGAGTAAATCAAAACGTACTTCAGATCTGAAAGATGCTTCAGGTCAAATGCTTTTAAGTTTACTTAACTTGGGGAACAAAGAACTCGTTTATCCATACTGCAGTTTTACTGATTAGTTAATTCAGATCAAACAAAATCTGATTTGGAATGATTTATTGAAACCGGATAGATGTAATTATTAATAAATATTGTCTTATTTTAAAGAAAAAGGATGTTTAAGGCATTGAATCTTTTCCTAATTTCAGAAGAAGCTTCCTGACATTGTTTTTTTGTTGTAGATTTCAGTCACAACAAGCGGATCAAGTAATAATTCAGTGAGTTGATGTCATTTTTCTTATACAGTGCAGTCCAGCGGTTCCTAAACTTCTTTTTACTAAAAAAGATTAAATAAAACTACAGCAGGTAGAGATGTGGTGGATGCTGCAGTACCTTTTAGTGGATGACAAAATACTTTACGCAAAAACCCATTGTTGATAATAATAAATATTATTATGGCGTGTTCATATTTCAGTGTTGCTCTATCAGTGTGTGATGTATCAGTGATGGGTTGCTCCTGTTCTGCTGCTTCTTGCGATTTAAACATAAATATCAACAGCAAACATTGGCAAAATGGATTTTTTTTTGTTTTGTTTACAAATCCATAAAAACAACAAACAAAGCGCCATCTTCAAAGCTTTTAGCTACAGAACTTATGATAGATGCTTATTGAAAAACTGACAGGTATAAAGTACAGCTGGTAACAATCACTGCGTGAACAGGAGGAACGCATCGCTATCACCGAAATAAATTGTATTTTTATTTATGAAAAATAATCTTTAGTTTTATGCTTTTTCACTACTGTAAAAGACTTATAAGTCATTGCATAAATAATCATTTATTTCCTTTTTTGTTTCCGTTTTCTCCTAGTTTCCTCTGGAGACTCTTTGTTTTTTCCTCTAACAGCTCTGAACTGGTTAATATCTTCTAAATATGCATTAGATTTCCCTCTTTGGACATATTTTGATGTCAACATTTTGGTCATTTCTTCATTTGTTGTAAAAAAAAACTTTAATTTTCTGGCCCCACCTTCATATCAAAATGTTGTCAAAACAAACGGTTGAACGTCCCGCTTATTCAGCAAATTTAATCAACTTTTATCCAGATTTTATGCCAGCAGCTTCTTTACGCAGACATCTTTATCATCTGCCACATTTAAACAGAATGAAGAGTCTTTATTATTTATTTTAAAGGACATTTTATTTAGCAGAATTGCACCAGTTGTTACACTGTAATAAACTGTCAGCGTGTGCAGGATGTTACCCACCGTTTCACCTGTTGACCCATTAAAAACAGAGCAGTAGAAGAAGGAAAGCAAGGAAAATAAAAACTATGTTAGCAACGTCGGATTTGCAATGTTTTCTTGTTTGTCTGTTTTTTATATATGGGTCGAACGTACAGCTTTTCACCATCTGTCTCTAAAGTGATTAAAAAAAACAATATATTTTTAAATACTTATTTTGGTCCAAGCTCATCAAAATTTTACATTCTTGTTTGCTGCTGTGGAGAAAAATCAGCAGAGACAAAACCCTAAACTAATCCTCCAAGTTGATAGTAATTTCTTTGTTTACTCTCTGGGCAGATGAACTATCAGATCAATTATAAATAATCTATAGATGCTATAAACACTGGGCTCCCTGCAGTTTACCGCCCCGTCGGCAGGATGAAAGCTCTAAAAGCAGATTCAGTCATTGCAGCAAACTTCACCACGTTAGAAACGCTCTGGGTTTTAATAATGCAGAAACCATCTGCTCTTTCTGTCTATGGAAACTTCTGTCAAGTCTTTTTATTACAAGTAATTAAAGTTGGCTTTGTCTTAGTATTTAAGCTAAATATTTAGTATTTATTAGCTCCAGGAAAGCCTAAAATCATCTCCACGAGCCCAGAAACAAAGATTCACTGGTAAACATTAAAATATGCATTCTCTTAATTTATCAGCATGTCGCCTCAGAGCGCCAGCGCAGTAAAGAACAGAGGAGCAGCTCTGGGCGTCCCGGCGCAGGAGGGCAGTGAGGGAGAGGCCAACAGCTTGTGCCCCTGAGAGAAATGACAAATCATTAGCTCTGGTCCAGGAGTAAATGGGAGCCACACTCCTCCAAGGCCCACATTTCCATTTCAATTTTCTGCTCAACAGAGTTGATGTATGTGGCGAATCAAACAGCAAGACCAGTCTCCACCTCGGCCGGCTCGGGCCTCCTGATATTCAACGGTTAGAGTATGGATGTGACCTTGTGTGTGTGTGTGTGTGTGTGTGTGGGTGTGTGTGTGTGTGTGTGTGTGTGTGGGTGTGTGTGTGTGTGTGTGTG